>NC_057800.1:423702951-423716030 GCF_018294505.1 Triticum aestivum
CCCTACCTCGTGGCCTCCTATTAGTTGGCTTGACATAGGATCCAAGTCTCCTGAGTTGTATTCGGTGAGAAAATCACGTTCCCGAAGGTTTCATTCCGTTTGGACTCCGTTTGACATTCCTTTTCTTCGAAACCCTAAAACAGGCAAAAAACAGCAATTCTGGGCTGGGCCTCCGGTTAATAGGTTAGTCCCAAAAATAATATAAAAGTGGGTAATAAAGCCCAATAATGTCCAAAACAGTAGATAATATAGCATGGAGCAATCAAAAATTATAGATACGTTGGAGACGTATCAAGCATCCCCAAGCTTAATTCCTACTCGTCCTCGAGTAGGTAAATGATAAAAACAGGATTTTTATGCGGAGTGCTACTTGGCATAATTTTAATGTAATTCTTCTTAATTGGATGTGAATATTCAGATCCGTAAGATTCAAGAGAAAATTTTATATTGACATAGAAAATAATAATACTTCAAGCATACTAACAAAGTAATTATGTCTTCTCAAAATAACATGGCTAAAGAAAGTTATCCCTACAAAATCATATAGTCTGGCTATGCTCTATCTCCACCACACAAAATATTTAAATCATGCACAACCCCGATGACAAGCCAAGCAATTGTTTCATACTTTTGACATTCTCAAAACTTTTCAATTTTCACGCAATACATGAGCGTGAGCCATGGATATAGCACTATAGGTGGAATAGAGTGGTGGTTGTGGAGAAGACAAAAAGGGGAAGATAGTCTCACATCAACTAGGCGTATCAACGGGCTATGGAGATGCCCATCAATAGATATCAATGTGAGTGAGTAGGGATTGCCATGCAACGGATGCACTAGAGCTATAAGTATATGAAAGCTCAAAAAGAAACTAAGTGGGTGTGCATCCAACTTGCTTGCTCATGAAGACCTAGGGCATTTTTGAGGAAGCCCATCATTGGAACATACAAGCCAAGTTCTATAATGTAAGATTCCTACTAGTCTATGAAAGTGATAACATGAGAGACTCTCTACTATGAAGATCATAGTGCTACTTTGAAGCACAAGTGTGGTAAAAGGATAATAACATTGTCCCTTCTCTCTTTTTCTCTCATTTTTTCTTTTCTTTTTTTCTTTTTTTATTTGGGCCTTTTCTCTCTCTTTTTTATGGGTTCTTTTCTTTCTCTCTTTTTTTCGTCCGGAGTCTCATCCCGACTTGTGGGGGAATCATAGTCTCCATCATCCTTTCCTCACATGGGACAATGCTGTAATGATGATCATCGCACTTTTATTTACTTACAAATCAAGAATTACAACTCGATACTTAGAACAAAATATGACTCTATGTGAATGCCTCTGGCGGTGCACTGGGATTGCGATGAATCAAGAGTGACATGTATGAAAAATTAAGCATGGTGGCTTTGCCACAAATATGATGTCAACTACATGATCATGCAAGGCAATATGACAATGATGATGCATGTCATAATAAATGGAACGGTGGAAAGTTGCATGGCAATATATCTCGGAATGGCTATGGAAATGCCATAATAGGTATGTATGGTGGCTGTTTTGAAGAAGGTATATGGTGGGTGTATTATACCGGTGAAAGGTGCGCGGTATTAGAGAGGCTAGCAAGGGTGGAAGGGTGAGAGTGTGTATAATCCATTGACTCAACATTAGTCATAAAGAAATCATATACTTATTGAAAAAATCTACAAGTTATCAAAGCAAAGTATTACGCGCATGCTCCTAGGGGATAGATTGGTAGGAAAAGACCATCGCTCGTCCCCGACCGCCACTCATAAGGAACACAATCAATAAATAAATCATGCTCCAACTTCATCACATAACGGTTCACCATACGTGCATGCTACGGGAATCACAAGCTTCAACACAAGTATTTCTCAAATTCACAACTACTCAACTAGCATGACTTTAATATCACTATCTCCATATCTCAAAACAATTATCAAGTATCAAACTTATCATAGTATTCAAGACACTCATAAGAAAGTCTTATTATTAATCTTGTATACCAAGCATATTAGGATTTTAAGCAAACTATCATGCTATTAAGACTCTCATTATAATCTAAGTGAAGCATGAGAGATCAATAGTTTCTATAAAACAAATCCACCACTGTGCTCTAAAAGATATAAGTGAAGCACAAGAGCAAAATTATATGACTCAAAAGATATAAGCGAAGCACATAGAGTATTCTAACAAATTCCAAATCATGTATGGCTCTCTGAAAAGGTGTGTACAGCAAGGATGATTGTGGTAAACTAATAAGCAAATACTCAAATCATACAAGACGCTCCAAGTAAAACACATATCATGTGGTAAATAAAAATATAGCTCCAAGTAAAGTTACCGATAGAAGTAGACGAGGCATCCCCCAAGCTTTGGCTTTTAGGTGTCCTTAGATTATCTTGGGGGTGCCATGGGCATCCCCAATCTTAGTCTCTTGCCACTCCTTGTTCCATAATCCATCAAATCTTTACCCAAAACTTGAAAACTTCACAACACAAAACTTAAAGTAGAAAATCTCGTGAGCTCCGTTAGCAAAAGAGAATAAAAGACCACTTAAAGGTACTGTAATGAACTCATTCTTTATTTATATGGGTGTTATACCTACTGTATTCCAATTTCTCTATGGTTTATAAACTAATTTACTAGCCATAGATTCATCAAAATAAGCAAACAACACACGCAAAACAGAATCTGTCAAAAACAGAACAGTCTGTAGTAATCTGTACCTAGAGCAAGATCTGGAACCCCAAAAATTCTAAAATAAATTGCTGGACGTGAGGAACTTATCTATTAATCATCTGCAAAAAGAATTAACTAAATATCACTTTCCAAATAAAAATGACAGCAGTTCTCGTGAGCGCTAAAGTTTCTGTTTTTTACAGCAAGTTCAACAAGACTTTCCCCAAGTCTTCCCAACGGTTCTACTTGGCACAAACACTAATTAAACACACAAAAAACACTACCAAAACAGATGCTAGATAATTTATTTATTACTAAGCAGGAGCAAAAAAAGGAATAAAAATAAAATTGGGTTGCCTCCCAACAAGCGCTATCATTTAACGCCCCTAGCTAGGCATAACAAGCAAGAATAGATCTAGGTATTGCCATCTTTGGTAGGCAATCCATAAGTGGCTCTCATAATAGATTCATAAGGTAATTTAATTTTCTTTCTAGGAAAGTGTTCCATGCCTTTCCTTAATGGAAATTGGAATCTAATATTTCCTTCCTTCATATCAATAATTGCACCAATCGTTCTAAGGAAAGGTCTACCAAGAATAATAGGACATGAAGGATTACAATCTATGTAAAGAACAATAAAATCTACGGGCACATAATTACTATTTGAAAAATAAGAACATCATTAATTATTCCCGTAGGTTTCTTAATAGTGGAATCTGCAAGGTGCAAGTTTAGAGAGAAATCATCAAAATCACGGAAACCTAACAAATCACACAAAGTCTTTAGAATCGTGGAAACACTAGCACCCAAATCACATAAAGCATAGCATTCATGATCTTTAATTTTAATTTTAATAGTTGGTTCCCACTCATCATAAAGTTTTCTAAGGATAGAAACTTCCAATTCAAGTTTTTCTTCATAAGATTGCATCAAGGCATCAATGATATGTTTAGTAAACGCTTTATTTTGACTATAAGCGTGAGGAGAATTTAGTACGGATTACAACAAGGAAATACAATCATTCAAAGAGCAATTTTCATATTTAAATTCCTGGAGATCCATAATAGTGGGTTTAGCAACATCTAGGGTTTTAATTTCTTCAATCCCACTTTTATCAAATTTAGCATCAAGATCAAAAGATTCAGAATTCTTGGAACGCCTTCTAGGTAAAGGTGGATCATATTCAGTCCCATCGTTATCAAGATTCATATTGCAAAACAAAGATTTAATAGGGGACACATCAATAACTTTTAGATCTTCATCATTATTTTCATAGCAACTCGGTTTAGCGGCCATCTTATTAACTAAGGTAGCCTGCTTATCCAAAATTTCAGCAGTTAATTTCTCAAGATGAGCAAGTTGGGATCTTAAACCATCGAATTCTTTAGACATATCATCAAGCTCTTTATTCATAAAACTCATAAAACTTTTCTGTTCTTTAAGCTTGTTTCTGAAGAAACTATTATGTTCAAATTACAAAACCATGAAACTCCTAACATTGCTTTCGATCTCTTCTAATATTTTAAGGTGAAGGTCACCAAATTTAGTATTATATTGAGCCATCGCGACAAACAAGCAAACTAACACACAAGCAAACAAAAAGCAAGCGGACAAAAAGGGGCAAATAGAGAGGGAGGATAGGGAGAGAGAGGGCGAATAAAACGGCAAGGGTGAATTGGGGGGAGAGGAAAACAAGAGGCAAATGGCAAATAATGTAATGCGGGAGATAAGGGTATGTGCTGGGTACTTGGTATCTTGACTTTTGCGTAGACCTCCCCGGCAACGGCGCCAGAAATCCTTCTTGCTACCTCTTTTAGCACTGCGTTGGTTTTCCCCGAAGAGGAAGGGATGATGCAGCAAAGTACCGTAAGTATTTCCCTCAGTTTTTGAGAACCAAGGTATCAATCCAGTAGGAAGGCTACGCGCGAGTCCCTCGTACCTACACAAAACAAATAAATCCTCGCAACCAACGCAAATAGGGGTTGTCAATCCCTATAGGGTCACTTACGAGAGTGAGATCTGATAGATATGATAAGATAATATTTTTGATATTTTTATGATAAAGATGCAAAGTAAAATAAAGACAAAGTAAATAACTAAGTAGGAGATTAATATGATAAAGATAGACCCGGGGGCCATAGGTTTCACTAGTGGCTTCTCTCGAGAGCATAAGTATTCTACGGTGGGTGAACAAATTACTATTGAGCAATTGACAGAATTGAGCGTAGTTATGAGAATATCTAGGTATGATCATGTATATAGGCATCATGTCCGAGACAAGTAGACCGACTCCTGCCTGCATCTACTACTATTACTCCACTCATCGACCGCTATCCAACATGCATCTAGAGTATTAAGTTAAAAACAGAGTAATGCCTTAAGCAAGATGACATGATGTAGAGGGATAGACTCATGCAATATGAAGAAAACCCCATCTTGTTATCCTCGATGGCAACAATACAATACGTGCCTTGCTGCCCTTACTGTCACCGGGAAAGGACACCGCAAGATTGAACCCAAAGCTAAGCACTTCTCCCATTGCAAGAAAGATCAATCTAGTAGGCCAAACCAAACTGATAATTCGAAGAGACTTGCAAAGATAACCAATCATACATAAAAGAATTCAGAGAAGATTCAAATATTATTCATAGATAGACTTGATCATAAACCCACAATTCATCGGTCTCAACAAACACACCGCAAAAAGAAGATTACATAGAATAGATCTCCACAAGAGAGGGGGAGAACATTGTATTGAGATCCGAAAAGAGAGAAGAAGACATCTAGCTACTAACTATGGACCCGTAGGTCTGAAGTAAACTACTCACACTTCATCGGAGAGGCTATGGTGTTGATGTAGAAGCCCTCCGTGATCTATGCCCCCTTCGGCGGAGCTCCGGAACAGGCCCCAAGATGGGATCTCGTGGATACAGAAAGTTACGGTGGTGGAATTAGGGTTTTGGCTCCATATCTGATCGTTTGGGGGTACGTGGGTATATATAGGAGGAAGAAGTACGTCGGTGGAGCAACAGGGGGCCCACGAGGGTGGAGGGCGCGCCTGGGGGGGCAGGCGCGCCCCTACCTCGTGGCCTCCTATTAGTTGGCTTGACGTAGGGTCCAAGTCTCCTAAGTTGTATTCGGTGAGAAAATCACGTTCCCGAAGGTTTCATTCCGTTTGGACTCCGTTTGATATTCCTTTTCTTCGAAACCCTAAAACAGGCAAAAAACAGCAATTCTGGGCTGGGCCTCCGGTTAATAGGTTAGTCCCAAAAATAATATAAAAGTGGATAATAAAGCCCAATAATGTCCAAAACAGTAGACAATATAGCATGGAGCAATCAAAAATTATAGATACGTTGGAGACATATCACCGGCGAGCCGCGTGCCTAGCTGCTCGGCCTCCTGGGATCCACGGTGATGTCCTGAGGGGAACTCCGCGACCTCTTCAGTGCGCGCTACGCGGCACCGGCACACCACACAGTCGCGGCACTGTTGGGCGGCTCCCAAGCACCTCCTTCAGATCGCCACGCCAAGCCTTTCTTCCGCCAGATTGGAGTCGCCTGCAAGCGCCCGGGGGCTCCGCCGGGTTGGGCCGCGCCGGAAGTCGACCTCACCTTCGACTCGGAAGACCACCCCGGCTCCACCGCCGGCTCTGGGATGCTTTCGATGCTCTGCACGCCCACCATCTGCAACGTGGCCGTCACCAAGACCCTCATCGACGGCGGCGCTGGTCACAACCTACTCTCCATGGCAGCTTTCAGCCTTCTTCATGTGCCGCTCGAACGGCTCGGCCTTAGCAAGCCCTTCACAGGGATGGGCGGTGGAGCTGCTCACCCCTTGGGGCAGATCCGCCTCCCTGTCACCTTTGGCACGCGGGATAACTATCGCACCAAGCTGGTGGACTTTGACATCGCCCGCATCGGTCTCCCGTACAATGCCATCCTCGGGTACCCTGCTCTCGCTCAGTTCATGGCGGCAACTCACCCGACCTACAACCTCATGAAGATGCCGGGTAGCAAGGGCGTCCTCACCATCCCAGGGGACGCTAAGGAGGCCCTGATGGCGCTCAGGCTCGCCTTCAAGACCACAGCAGCAGCGCAGCCAGCCAGCGTGCCGGAGGCCAAGGAGGCCGCGCCCACCAAGAAAAATCAGTTGTTCACCCAAGACAAGGCAGAGACCAAGCAGGTGCCTGTCAACGAGGATGGGTCTTCAGGAGCCACCTTCACCATAGGAACCGGCCTGAACCCGGGGCAAGAAGAAGCTCTGGTGAGGTTCTTGCGCACGAACAAGGAGATATTCACGTGGGAGCCTGATCAACTGGTAGGGGTCCCGAGAGAGGTAATCCAGCACCATCTGAAGGTGTGCCCCAACGTACGCCCCATGAAGCAGCGAGCAAGATGGCAGTCTACTGAGAAGCAGGCCTTCATCATCCAAGAGACACGCAAGCTGGAGGCGGCAGGTACAATCCGGGAGGTTCGATACCCCGAATGGCTGGCGAACCCCGCTGTAGTGCCTAAGAAAGGCGGGAAGGAACGGATGTGCGTCGACTTCACCAACCTAAACAAAGCCTGCCCCCCAAGACTCGTTCCCCCTTTCGCGCATCGATCAAATCGTCGACTCCACCGCCGAGTGCGACCTGCTGTGTCTCTTGGATGCGTTCTCTGGATACCATAAGATCAAGATGGCGGTGGAGGATGTGGAGAAGACGGCCTTCTTGACACCATGTGGGGTGTACTGCTACACCTGCATGCCTTTCGGCCTTCGCAACACGGGCACAACCTTTCAGCGGCTGATGCACATCGCCTTGGGGCGGCAGCTCGGCAGGAACACAGAGGCCTACGTTGATGACATAGTGGTTAAATCTCGCGAGGCGAGGACGTTGATTCAAGACTTGGAGGAGACCTTCGAGAGCTTGCGCCAAGTGAACTTGAGGCTTAACCCGGAAAAGTGTGTGTTTGGCGTCCCGTCCGGCAAGTTGCTAGGGTTTCCCGTATCCCACAGAGGGATCGAGGCGAACCCAGAAAAGATCAAGGCCATCGAAGACATGAGCCCACCATAGACCCTCAAGGAGATGCAAAAACTGGCGGGACGGGTGACCGCATTAGGGTGTTTCATCTCTAATCTAGGCGAGCGCGCCCTACCCTTCTTTAAGCTCATGAAGAAGAAAGGCCCCTTCAAGTGGACCCCGGAGGCCGACCAGGCCTTCCGAGACCTCAAGAAATACCTCACCAGCTCCTCGATGATGGTAGCACCGCGGCCTCTTGAGCCTCTCGTGCTCTACCTTGCCGCCACCCCATACTCTGCCAGCGCGATGTTGGTGGTGGTTCGAGAAGAGCGTCAAGATAAGGGTAGAGCTGATACAGCACCGGGCCGGAGAGGTGCAGCGAAGCCATCAGCGGCGGAAGACCTAGCTCAGCAGAGCAACATCGCGAAGGCTCCCGAGGACAGTCATGTAACGCCCTCGATGCGGCTATAGCTCCCACGTGCCGAGGCACGACTTAGAGGCATAACCGCATTGAAAGCAATGTCGCAAGTTAGGCAATCTTCACAACCCATGTAATATAGATAATAAAAGGGAGATACATAGTTGGCTTACACTCGCCACGTCAATCAAAGTAGATAAATAGCATTACAACATTCAAACACTCAAGGCCCGACTACGGCGCCAAAATAAAAGATAACCTAACATGCGACACGGTCCCGATCACCCCAACTGGGCACCACTACTGATCATCAGGGAAAGACACGTAGTATCGGCGTGAGTCCTCGTCGAACTCCCACTTGAGCTCAAGCGCGTCATCTGGAACGGAATCATCAGGCCCTGCATCTGGTTTGGAAGTAATCTGTGAGCCACAGGGACTCAGCAATCTCGCACCCTCGCGATCAAGACTATTCAAGCTTAATAGGTAAGGCAAGGTAAATATGTGGAGCTGCAGCAAACGACTAGCATATATGGTGGCTAACCTGTTCGCAAAAGAGAGCGAGAAGAGGAGGCGAAGCGCGAACGAGTAACTAGAGGACAACATGCGCAAGCATTACTCCAACACCATGTTCACTTCCCGGACTCCGCCGAGAAGAGACCATCACGGTAACTCACACTGTTGATTCATTTTAATTAGTTTAAGGTTCAAGTTATCTACAACCGGACATTAACAAATTCCCATCTGCCCATAACCGCGGGCACGACCTTCGAAAGTTCAAATCCCTGCAGGGGAGTCCCAACTAAGCCCATGACAAGCTCTCACGGTCAACAAAGGAATAGACCTCCTCCCGAGACATTCCGATCAGACTCGGTATCCCGGTTCTTCAAGACACTTCGACAAGTTAAAACAAATCCAGCAACACCGCCCGAATGTGCCGACAAATCCCGATAGGAACTGCACATATCTCGTTCTCGGGGCACACTCGGATAGGTCAAGCTACGAGTAAAACCAACCCTCGAGTTTCCCCGAGGTGGCCCCGCAGGCTGCCTGGTTCGGACCAACACTCAGAGGAGCACTGGCCCGGGGGGGTTTAAATAAGATGACCCTCGGGCTCCGGAAACCCAAGGGAAAAGAGGCTAGGTGGCAAATGGTAAAACCAAGGTTGGGCATTGCTGGAAAGGCTTTAATCAAGGCGAATATCAAGGGGTTCCCATTATAACCCAACCGCGTAAGGAACGCAAAATCCGGGAACATAACACCGATATGACGGAAACTAGGGCGGCAAGAGTGGAACAAAACACTAGGCGAGAGGCTGAGCCTTCCACCCTTTACCAAGTATATAGATGCATTAAGATAACAACACAATATAATGATATCCCAAGAAGTAAATAATGTTCCAACAAGGAACGGTCTCCAATCTTCACCTGCAACTAGCAACGCTATAAGAGGGGCTGAGCAAAGCGGTAACATAGCCAATCAACGGTTTGCTAGGACACGGTGGGTTAGAGGTTTAACACGGCAATTTGGGAGGCATGAAAAGCAAGTGGTAGGCATCATAGCATAGGCATAGCAAAAGAGCGAGCATCTAGCAAAGCAAAGATAGTAGTGATTTCGAGGGTATGATCATCTTGCCTGCAAAGTTGTCAAAGTTGACTGGATCCTCGAAAGCAAACTCAACGGGCTCCTCGTTAGCGAACTCGTCTCCCGGCTCTACCCAAACAAGACAAACAAGCAACAAGGACACAATCAACCACGTGCAAAGCTCAAACAACATGATGCAAACATGGTATGCTATGCGGGATGCGATATGCGATGCATATGCAAGATTTGACAAGGAATGAATGAAACTGGCCTCAACTTGGGAATCCAAGTGTGCCACTGGAAAGGTGAGATAAAATCTCTTGAAAACGATATAAAGATCACCGGAATCGGAGTTACGGTTTGGAAATGGCAAGCAATTCAAATATGGCGCCGGACTGCGATTTACAGCAAGTAGCCATCTAAATGCAACAAGATGAACATGCTACAACACTCAAACATGGCAACAAAATACATGGCAGGAATCCATTCATGATGCTTAACAAAAGAGGAACACTGGGCTACGGCCAATTCATCCATTAACAGGTTCAAATAAGCATGGCAAAAATGCATTTGGCAAACAGATTTCAGACTTAGGGAAATTAACACTTGTCTGGAATTTCAGATCAAGTAGCACACTTTGGAGCATGAAAACTATATGCTACAGGACCTGAACATGGCAAAGTAAAGCATGGCATGTAGCTACTCAAAGAGCTTAACAAAAGTCCCTTAGTGACCTTGAGCCAAAAGGGATCAGAAAATACATTTGCAAGCATGAGAACATGGCAAAAACATAATCAGTTCTCAGACTTAGTGAAAAACTGGAGCATGCAAATAAGATATCAAGTAGGCATGTTTACGAGCTCGATGCACTCACTACAGAGCAAGTCATGACAATCTAAGCATGCACCCATCAAGAATACACATTATACAAGCTAGACATGGCAAGAACAATAACATAGCATGCACGGATCAACTACAACATCCTCGGCAAAATCGCTAACAAGTAGACAATCTGCCCAGATTCACGAAATAGCAAAAGTAGAGCTCGATTGACTCAAGCTAGGGTGCTACATAATTGCAAACAAAGACTTGGATGGATAGAGCACTACAAGATTAACAAAACATCCTTACTGATCATCCTCAAAAGAGGCACAGATCACTAGGAAACAACATGAACATATGGCATATTGAGATAAACAGATCAAGGACTTAGTGGAAATGCTAAGTCCCTTAAATCAGCATTAACGAATGCACCATTTTGCAAGCTTGTGCTAGTCACCACACACATCAAAAAAATACATGGGTTGCACCTCTGGAAAGATGGCAAAACATATAACAAAACACATGTAGAGCTCAGGGGCATATCATGCACACAATAATCATGGCAAAAATGACAAATATCTAATTGGAGCAGCAGATCTGACAATTAACCGAAATAGCACTCTTCCCATAGAATTTCGGGCACCAAGATGAACTCAAATGAAAATGATGCAATGAGATGAAATGATGCGCTCTCTGAGACGAACATTTTGATATGCTATATGACCAAAACGGAGCAACAGATGTGGAGTTACGATGCGATGAACATAGCGAAAAAATTAGGGTTTCGGGCAAAAAGTCAACTGAGGCAATTTTCCAGATCCAGATCCGGTGGCACGCGGATCGAGGTTGGCCGGATTTCACTGTAGCTCGCCGGAGGAGGGAGTTCGCCGGAGAGGGACTTGCCGGTCTTGGGGCGGCGCGGATGACGAGGGGGCAGCGGACGACGGCGGGCGGCGCTCAGCGGCCGGGTGGCGGCTAGCTTGGCGGCGGGGCGGCGGAACTCCGGTGGCGGCGGCCGGAGATGGCGGGCGATGGCGCTTGGCGCCTCGGGTGGCCAGACTAGAGGAGGACGACGATGGGGTCGCGTAGGAGGCGGCGCGCGGCGTCGGGCCCTCGGGGGCTCTCCCCGGGCCGAGCGGGCCGGAGCGGGCGCGGGTGGCGGCGCGCCACGTGGCGGCATGCCACTGGCTGCAGGCGGCGGCGGCGACTCGTACGGTGGGAACCGGATGTGTCCGGCGGCGGAGATGGGCGAGGCTAGGGTTTAGGGTAGAAGGGGATCCGGGAATTTTGAGGAGGGGTCTATAAATAGACATAGAGGGAGCTAGGAGTGTCCAAATGAGGTGCGGTTTTCGGCCACGCGATCGTGATCGAACGCTCTAGATGATGGAGAGGGTTTTGGTGGGTTTTGGGCCAACTTGGAGGGGTGTTGGGCTGCAACACACACGAGGCCTTCTCGGTCCCTCGGTTAACCGTTGGAGCATCAAACGAAGTCCAAATGGTACGAAACTTGACAGGCGGTCTACCGGTAGTAAACCAAGGCCGCTTGGAAAGTCTCGGTCCAATCTGGAAATGTTTAATCCCCACACACGAAAGAAAGGTAGAAATAACCACTGGAGGAGAACGGAGCGCCGGAATGCAAAACGGCCAACGGGGAAAATGCTCGAATGCATGAGATGAACACGTATGCAAATGCAATGCACATGATGACATGGTATGAGATGCATGACAACGATAACAACACACGGAGACAAAAACCCAAACCCGAGAAAATAAAATAACTTAACGCCGGAAACGGCAAGAGTTGGATTACATATTGGGGAAATCATATCCGGGGTGTTACAAGTCAGGTCTCAAGAGACCCATCACCTCAGGATATGCCGCAATCTACGCGGGACCCGAGACTCAATGGTGTACCGGCCCTTGTCGAGCACCCAGTGTATTTCATCAGCACGGTACTGCGGGATGGGAGGGCGTGCTACCCCATGCCGCAGAAGCTCCTGCTCGCACTTTTGGTGGCCTTGCACAAGCTGCGGCACTACTTCCAGGGGCACCCCATCAAGGTCGTCTCGTCTTACCCGTTGGAGAGGATACTCCGGAGCCCAAACTCAGCCGGAAGGGTCGCTGAATGGAACATCGAGCTGCAAGCATTTCAGCTGGAGTTTACCACCATCAGGGTCATCAAGGGAGTCGCGCTTGCCGATTTTGTGGCAAAATGGACAGATGCCCCGGCTCTTGACACTACTGGAATCAGCTCATTTGCCATCTACCAGCTCTTTGCCGTCAGCTAGCGGACGGCAAAGAAGCTCTTTGCCATCAGCTACCCAAAAGCAGACGGCAAAGAAATGGCAGACGGCAAAGAAGCTCTTTGCCGTCCGCGAGCTCTTTGCCGTCTGCCAGCGGACGGCAAAGATTCTTTGTCGTCCGCTGGCAGACGGCAAAGAGAGGTGGCCCCCACCCCCCGCCCGTTTGGAAAAAAACTTAATGGCCCACCTCTTTGCCGTTTGCCAGCAGACGGCAAAGAGGCAAAAGGGCGAACGGCAAAGAGAGGCGGACGGCAAA
>NC_057800.1:423717611-423742588 GCF_018294505.1 Triticum aestivum
CACCCCGACCCCCCGACCCCGAAACAACACCCCGACCCCGACACGGCACCCCGACACCGACAGGACACCCCGACCACCGACACCTCCCGAAAAGGTGTTCTTTAGCCTTCCAGAGGCCGACGGGGTCATATATTTGTGAATTATTAGTTAGGTCATATATTTTTCGATTTTGTTATGAAAAACATCATATATAATTGTGTTGATCATGTAGTTTTAAATGTGCGATTGTTTCATTGCTGCGAGGTTTGGTGTTCGACGACCTCGCCGTGCGTTTGACGAGCTCTGCCCCTTCGTTCGTGGGTGAGCACAAATGACAAGTCCCCATTAATTATTTGATCTATTCCGATGAAACTTGATAGCTAGCTATATATGTGTCTTGAATCATCAGTATGCGTAACCAATATGTGTCTCCCGTTCGAAAGCGTAATAGTTATAAATATGCATGCATTTGCATATTTATAACCTTGATTCTTTCGAATTGTCCAACGCTATCCATGGACAGCCCGAGTATGTGTAGATTGGGTTCGTTTTCCCATATGCTTTGCTCCGGATCCGACGCATATATTTCGTCAGTGCCTCCCCTGTTGTTCTCCGGGTACACATCCTCTCTGTTTATTGCAGAGACGTGTATCGGGAGAACAGCGGAGAGTTGCTGCCGAAATTTTGCGTCGGATCCGGGGCATAGCATGGGAAAATGAACCCAATCTACACATACACGGGTGGGATTAGGACCTATCATTACCTATTAGAGTGTAGGTTGCATGGACGTAATAAAATTGACAAAGTAGATCAATTGATGAATATATACATGGTGAATTACATATATAATTGTTGTGTGTCCAGTAGCTCTGAAAGTCAAGATGAGTGACCGTGCTTGGATGTATACCGGTCACACTGGTCAGAACAAATGGAGCGCTGAATGGTTCACAAAAACTAAGGGGTTTGTGCAAGCCGCATTTGCAAATGGCCAAAAGAAAACCTAGTGCCCCTGTTTCCGGTGCGGCAATTGGGAAAAGAAGACAGAGGCTGAAATGGGCAAACACCTGCAGAAGAGTGGTTTTACCGACACGAGCCACCCCGCTCCTACACCTCCTGGATCTTGGTAAGTTTATCTAGTGTTTTGCTTAACACATGCATAAAGACCTAGACTTAGCTTTATTTCCTCCAATGCTTACCATAATGACCTAGACTTAGCTTCTTCTCCTCCAAAATGACTTAATAAGCTTACTGACCTCCAAAACCATCCATTTTACCTAAGTTAGCTCTAAAACGATCTGTGCTTAGCTTACTTATGTCAAAAATTGCATAATTAGCTTAGTTAGCTCATAGACGATCCATTTACCTAAGTTAGCTCTAAAATGACCCATTTTACCTAGGTTAGCTTATAAATGATCCAGTTCATCCAAGTTAGCTCAAAAATGACCCATTTTACCTAAATTAGCTCAAAAACGATCCATTTCAACTAAGTTAGCTCATAAATGATCCATTTCACCTAAGTTAGCTAAAAACAATCCATTTCACCTTAGTTACCTCAAAAATGATCCATTTGACCTTAGTTAGCTCATAAACGACCCATTTCAACTAAGTTAGCTCATAAATGATCCATTTCACCTTAGCTAGCTCATAAACGACCCATTTCAACTTAGTTAGCTCATAAATGATCCATTTCACCTTAGCTAGCTCATAAACGACCCATTTCAACTTAGTTAGCTCATATATGATCCATTTCACGTAAGTTAGCTCATAAATGACATACTCTTCTTGTTCTAGTCTTCTTCTTGTTCTACTCTTCTTGTTCTAGTCTTCTTCTTGTTCTACTCTTCTTCTTGTTCTACTCTTCTTGTTCTAACTTTCTTCTTTTTCATTTTGCAGATTTCATTCACTTGACGAAAGCTTGCATAGATGGAGTGCTCCTTATTATCCCTTTCTTTGTTTCTTTTATATCGTTGAACTATGCATGTATCGTTGGATGAAACTATTGTAATATATATGGTTGGATGCCTCTATGTTGAACTTGTTATGTATGATGGAACTATGCATGTAATATATATGGTTGGATGATGAAGTTATGTGTTGGATATCTTATATGTTTGCTCTGTAATGGCCTTTTGAAATATATCTATATATGTCATATATATTTGTGATGAAAATTGTTGGATTTAATAAAAAACAGATAAAAGAGCCAATAAGCAGGCTCTTTGCCGTCTGCCACCGACGGCAACGGGATCTTTGCCGTCCGCCGCGGACGGCAAAGAAGACACGTGGCATCCAGCTGTGCTTCCTGGGAGCTGACCTATTTGGTCAGTTTGCCTACAGTGGCAGACGGCAAAGACTTTGCCATCAGTGGCAGACGGCAAAGAACCTGCATGTAGTGACGTGTAGATGACATCATACGGCGGACGGCAAAGACACTAGAAATTTTGTCGTCAGCGGCGGACGGCAAAGGCCTGCCGTTAGCCACTTAACGGACTGACAGCGCAATTATTGCCGTCCGCTCTCTTTGCCGTCCGCCGCAGACGGCAAAGGGCCTTTGCCGTCAGCCGCCAGGAAGCGGACGGCAAAGTAGTTGTTTACCGTAGCCTACTTTGCCGGAGCCTTTTGCCATCCGTGGATGACGGCAAAGGCCTTTGCCGTCCGCCGTTCATGCCTTTGCCGTCCGCCGTGGCAGACGGCAAAATAGCTGATTCCTGTAGTGTGAGGAAGGAGAAGACCAGTCCACTTCCCCAGGAAGCGAGGCGCCAGATGGCTGGGTCATGTGTTTTGATGGCGCCTTTGCGCACCAGGGTGCGGGGGCTGGAGCAGTGCTCATCTCTCCCACTCATGACAAGCTTTGCTACGCCGTGCAACTCTGCTTTCAGCATGGCGAGAAGGTCTCTAACAACATCGCAGAATACGAGAGGCCTCATAGCCGTCCTGAAGGCTGCAGCGGCTATGGGGGTGAGACGCCTTACTGTCAAGGGCGACTCGCAGCTCCTCGTCAACTTCTCCAACAAAGTGTACGAGCCAAAGGACGAGCACATGGAAGCCTACCTTGCTGAGGTGCACAAAATGGAAAAGCAGTTCGCAGGCTTGGAGCTGCAGCACGTGCCCCGGGGCACCAACAAGGAAGCTGACGACATCGCTAAAAGAGCATCCAAGTGGCAACCTCAGGAGCCCGGTGTCTTCGAAGAGCGGCTCTTCAAGCCGTCAGCTACGCCACCTCCCTCAAGTGCGACTCAGCCTTGGGAGGAGCTCCCTCAGCCCCTGGCCTCGGGAGCCCTAGATTGCGGCCCAACCTCAGGAGTTCGGTTTCTCTTGGCGCTTGAGCCCCAGGGGGAGTGCTGGACCAAGGAGTTTAGAGAGTACCTGATGCACGAGACATTGCCGGAGAAAGAAGAGGACGCGGAGCGCGTGTCTGGATAGGCCACGGCATACTGCATTCAAGACGGCGAGTTGTACAAGAAACGACCAAACGACGTCATGTTGCGCTGCATCTCCAGTGATCAAGGGAGGGAGCTGCTGACTGACATACACGGCGGGGACTGTGGACATCACTCGTCATCACGGACCCTCGTCGGCAAGGCCTTCCGCAGCGGATTCTATTGGCCTACAGCACTTAACGATGCAGCCGAGCTAGTAAAGTCCTGTAAAGCTTGCCAATTCCATGCCAAGCAAATCCATCAGCCTGCTCAGGGCCTCCAAACCATTCCGCTCACGTGGCCGTTCGCGGTCTGGGGGCTGGACATCCTAGGCCCGTTCCCGCGAGCGCCAGGGGGCTACCGCTATATCTACGTCGCCATCGACAAGTTCACTAAGTGGGCAGAGGTGGAAGCCGTCTAGACCATTCCAGCCGGTTCTGCCGTCAAGTTCATCAAGGGTCTCGTGAGCCACTTCGGGGTCCCCAACCGCATCATCACAGATAACGGCTCGCAATTCACGAGTAACCTCTTTAAGACCTATTGTGCTAACCTTGGAACGCAGATCTGCTACGCTTCAGTAGCCCACCCCAGGAGCAATGGTCAGGCCGAGCACGCCAACGCTAAGGTCCTGAGGGGCCTCAAGACCAGGACCTTCAAGAAGAAGCTGGAGGCCTGCGGCAGGGGCTGGCACGACGAGATCCAGTCTATGCTGTGGTCCATCCGCACCACCGCTACCAAGCCAATGGCGAGACTTTGTTCTTCCTCGTCTACGGAGCTGAAGCGGTCCTCCCTCACGAGGTTAGGCATCGCTCCGCACGGGTCCTGGCGTTCAACAAAACACAGCAGGACGCCATGCGGGGGATGGATCTCGTGCTGGGGGAGGAACGATGTCGCGAAGCTGCGTTAAGAGCGGCAAGGTACCAGCGAGTGTTGCGGCGCTACCACTGCCGCAACATCCGCTCCAGGACGCTCGAGACAGGTGACCTGGTCCTGAGGCGGGTCCTCTCCAGGGAAGGCTTGCACAAGCTCTCACCCATGTGGGAGGGCCCGTTCAGGGTCGCTCACATCGCCAGGCCTGGCGCCGTGCGATTGAAGACGCAAGAGGGGACACCCATCCAAAACGCCTGGAACATCCAGCACCTCCGGAAGTTCTACCCATGAAGCAAGGCCCAGAGCCTGAGAAGCACAGCCCAGTGCCTATGAAGCAAGGCCCAGAGCCTGTGAAGTAAGGCCCAGTGCCTGTGAAGAATCTCCGCCCGTGACACTCTCACATAATAATGAGTTGGGGTTGTACACGCCCCGGAGTCTCAGGAGCGCCGGCCTCAGGCCCTAGGGCTCCCTCCCACGTCTAGTGGACATCACTTAGCTCCACGCTGGTGAGAAGACTCGAAGACTAGATTAGGTGCCAGACGCGGCTTTTCATTTGCTTTCCGTAGTTGGCTTGCTTTTCCTTAATCGAGTTTTCCTTTGGCGTTCCTTGCTGATTTGGTTCCTTCGCCTTTTAACGCGTTTTCGGCTCTGGGTTACCCGTGATCTCTCTCTCGCCTACCTCGCGAGGGGGCTAAGCAGGTGCCCTCGCGAGCTTTTCCTTCCCTCTGCTTTCTCGCGAGTCACCCTCGTTCGAGCCTGGAAGCTGGTGCAACTCCCCTAAATCCGTGCCCCTCGGGTACCGCGATGCAAAGCGCCGAGTCAAGGTTCGGGTGAACGGTAAAATCCTCTAGCGCACCCCCTAACAAATTCTTGCAGTTCCTGAGCAAATGCAGATATCTCGTGAAGGAAGGGGCATCCCAAACACGCCAGGTTAGGTTATCTTTGCGCAAAATAATAGCATGACATGGGAATAACACGCACGTTGCATTAACCAAGAACCATAGTTCGATACACGCCCCTCTGGGCCCATACTGGTTTCATTTTTTGGTGCAGGGAAAGAAAGGGAAAATCCAAACAAAGCGGCGTTTCAACAATCTGCGAGGACAGGCCCTTGGCGACGCCCAAGCCTAGCCAGACCCCTCCTCGTGCTTCACGGAGGCGCGATGACGAGATGACCCGCCGTCCCCTTCGAAGCGAGCACGGCGGCTGATCGTAGCCACTGCTGCTGGAGCTGTCGCAGGAGGGAGAGTCGCCGTAGCTGGAGGAGATGCGGTCGCCGCTGAGGACAGGCTCGCCCTCACCCTCGTCACGACCGTCGCCAAGGCCGAGCACCTCCTCGCCGTCGTTTGTCTCGGGGCAACATCCGGCACGGCGGCCATCTGCCTCGAACACCCTCACAAAAAGGGTCGACCCGCCGTCATACTTGAAGTGGAGCGTGCACCGCCTGCCCAGGCCGCGCGCGCGGGCAAACATCTGCCAGCCACGGGCCAGGGCTATGTTGCCCGCGGCAGAAGTCTCGACCGCGACCCAGGAGGCCTTGCTGCAGCAACCATCCGCCTGCAACCAGAGCCCCCTGGACTAGGGGCCGACAGCTCAGCGGCAAAGAAGCGCGGAAGCTGGAGCCAGTTGCCGGCTGGGTTTTTTGACCAAACAACGAACTCTGGCGATGCCTCCGCTGAATGGAAGCGCGGGCGTGGAGGCCTCGCCACCATCGCGCACCTCCCCCCACCGACTGGACCGCCACGGTTGGACGGCCCCCTCCGCGTGCCAGGGCGCCGCCTCGGCGGTGAGCCATGGCGGGGGTCACAGCGTGCTTGCGCGGGCGGCCGCGACCGTGCTTGGGCACCGGGGAACCAGGGCCCTCGCAAGGGGCCTTACCCTTCTCGGCGGTAGAGATGGGCCTTACCCCGTTGCCCATCTCTTCCTTGCTTGCTTTGCCGCGAAGCCAAGCCCGCGCGCACCTTGGGCCCGGGGGCTACTGTCGGCGTTCTGGGAATGGGGGTCCCCAGACTTGCCTGCCTGCGGCCCGCCGCGTGGCTAAGCCAGCAGGCCGAATGGCCCATCCTCACCAACGAAGCGCCCAAGACCCTCGCGAGGGGCCAAGCCTCGCGAGGCGGACGACGCAAGTCCTCCTCTGGAGCGGCCTAGCTAGGCAGGCTCGCGAGGAGCGGAGATATCAAGGCAAGGCGAACCTCACGAGGTTCTCGTGACGATTGACACCAGGCGGGCGCCAGCGCGCACATCGTCCTTGTTTCCTCTTTGATGCAAAAGGGGCAAGCGCAGCCGCGGAGTACCGAGGCATCAGGCAAAGGTTGTCATTTCGGTGCAACAAGACCAAGACCGAGGACTGCAAGACGGAGGTCACCGTGGAGCCCAGAACGGCATCACCACCAGAGCTTTGTGCAGGCGAAGACTACCTTTTATCAGGATAGCTTGTACTAGCTGTCCCCCTTCAAATTAGCCCGCCATTGTTGGCTCCCTTCCCGCTCGATATTTGGGAAGAGGACCAGGGCCTCCATAAATAGGACTAGCCACCACAGTGGAGGAGGTGAGCTAAAAAGAGAGACCGCCTCACACACAAGCTCACTAAGCACAAGAACGCCTCAACCTCAGGAGGCCGTTCTGCCCTTGTATTGTTCATCATCAGCCCAAGAGGCAATCCACCACTATCACATTGGAGTAGGGTATTACACCACAACGGTGGCCCGAACCAGTATAAACCTTGTGTCCTTCTGTGTTGTGAGTTCGTCGAGTTCGTCCGCGAGATCCTAGTAAGCTAGAGAGTAGATCGGTTTGAGGGAAAGACTTCGCGCGCACCCCAGTGTTCGAACCTTAAGGGTTTGCCGGGACCCCATACCCCGAAACAAACATAGATAGCAACATCATTTGAAGCCCTCTCTCAATCATTACAAATAACAGCAGCTCAACCTCAATCAGAAAACACAAAGAGCATCTAAAAGCACAAATAGACTCTCTATATACCTAATCCGACTTTTGAATATATCAACCATTTCTACCTGAATCTCACAATTATCTCACTCTAAATCTCTCATCACTCAACACAGACCATGCACATGTCTGCGCAGCCCCAACACGCGTGTTTACGGCCCAGCCATAACACCACCACCCCACCTTACACCGCAGTTTTGTCGGCCCACTCCGCCCACCGTCCACCACGCATTTCCCTCAGTCGCGGCGCCTCCAACGGCGATGAAAAAGAAAAGAGCGTGTTGCGGAGAAGTGGAGGCGCCGCCATAGCTTAGGCCCAGGGCTCACCGAGGAGGTCACCCCGGGCTAGGGTTCAGACTAATTGCTACGCAGCGGCGAGCAATCGGATGAGGTAAGAGAGGCGCGAACGGGTTGGTGACGGCGGCGCTAGTGGGGAAGCCGGTATTGGAGGCGGCAGAGCGCACAAGAGAGAAGGGAGAGGCGCGTCCGAAGCGTTTGCGTGGTTTTTTTCCCACAATGTAAAGCAACGAAGCGCATGCCGACAGGTAGGCCCACAAACGACCCTCAAAGCCTCGAGCCATCATAGGCCGTGATTTTCTGGGAGCTTAGTAACTGTATCGATGCCATGGAGGAATAGAAAAGGCAGGATTGACTAAACATTCATGGATGCTTTAGTTTAGTGTAACCACAAAAGAGTACTCACACACTAATTCTTATCATGGTTGGATGACCGCTTTGGTCCACCAACATTATCTTCATCTTCCACACATACTTTTTTTAACCGTGGACAACTTAAGATTTTTTGCATAAAACTTTGACAAATTTGAGCACAACATTCCACAAATTTAGACTTCCAAAACAGTTGTAGACCGTTAGAAAGTACATGCAAAAAATCTTTGTCAATATAATCTTGAACTTCAAAATCCCCACTGCACTCAAATCTATGAAAGGATTCAGAAAATGTATCTCATACTTCTTTCTGCTTTGAAAGGTCGAGCATGGTGATGAGAAAAAACACCCTTCCTGGACTTCTCAAAAGCGAGCACTCTAGGTGTGTGCTTTCTAGATGACAAAGGAAGGGAAAGGTGGAGGAGACATGACGACCACGACCGATAAGGACAAAGGCCGTGATGAGAGAGGCGGGACAACATGTCTCATCTTGCACATGAGGGCCGCGGCATAGCACAATTCCCTCATGTGACCCTATGCAGAGCGCGATGATGTGATTATCGGTTGCTCCAATGGAGAGGCGTGACAGACTAACATGAATATCATGACGGGTGGGCTCTACCAATTTGTTGTTGCCATTTTGCTTCATTTTAGATACCAATTTCTCGCAAAGACATTAATAAGAGATACTTTAAGAAGAGGATAGTGTTCCTCCCATTCACTGTTATAAGACGCTCAAACTTTTGTTCTAAATCGAATGCATATATGCATGTTTTAGTATGTTTGTTCACTTATTTCAGTCTGCATATAGCTCATATTGAAACCCAAAGCATCTTATAATTCAGACGCAAGGAGTAGTACTTTTCATTTTTTTTCAAACCATATTAGTCAGTTTTTCGGGACGATGAATGTTCATGGTAGTCAATTTTTCTACAACTTCATAGTTATCAGTTTTTTTGCGGGAACTTCATAATTACCAGTTAATTGAACATTTTAACGTGTATCTCTAAGGCTGGTCGTAACGAGAGTATCATAGATACGCATGCCAACTAGGCAAATTTAATGAGGTGTCATAGAATTAAATAAAGAAAGAGATGGTTGAGTATCATATCATGATCCGGATGTGTCATGCATAACAATAAATGAAGTCATTTATGATACTAACTTACGACATTGTGCATTATATATATTAATATTATACTAGCATATGATACTCGCCATTACAACCAGCCTAACTCGCAGAATAACCGTGTTCCTAATTGTTCACACTTCTAACCTTAAAAAAATGTTGATACTTCCACGTTCGTAATTAATTAACTGCATTGACCAGACACCTCGACCTGACTGTGTTAAATGAAAATCCGGCCTCCACCGGATCCCAACCTTTCATCCTTCCTCTCTTTTCCTTGCCGACGAAGCATCCTCCTCGCGGGTTCTCATGAGTCTCGTCCCCCAACAAATCGATTGAAATTAGAAAATCAATTAAGAATACCCGTAAATTACCAAACACGCGCTGCCACCGACCGATCGAGCCACCGACCCCCAGAAGTTCCAACCAAATTCCCCGTCGACAACAGCAGCGGAGGGGCTCCCAGATCTCGCCGCCGCGGGCACCGGCGAACGAGATGTCGCTCAACATGAAGACGCTGCAGCAGGCGCTGGCCAAGGCGTCGGCGGTGATCGAGAAGACGGTGACCACCACGGTGCAGGAGGTCACGGGCCCGCGGCCGCTGCAGGACTACGAGCTGCTCGACCAGGCGGGCTCGGGCGGCCCGGGGCTCGCGTGGCGGATCTACACGGCGCGGCCGCGGGACGCGGCGGCATCCACGCCGTACCCCGTCGTCTCCGTTTGGGTGCTCGACAAGCGAGCGCTCTCCGAGGCGCGGGCGCGGGCCGGGCTCTCCAGGGCGGCGGAGGACGCGTTCCTCGACCTCGCACGCGCTGACGCCGCGCGCCTCGTGCGGCTGCGTCATCCGGGTGTGCTCCACGTCGTGCAGGCGCTGGACGAGACCAAGGCCGCCATGGCCATGGTCACTGAGCCGCTCTTCGCCTCCGTCTCCAATGCGCTCGGGTGCCTCGACAACGTGGGCAAGGTGCCCAAGGAGCTCAAGGGCATGGTACAAACATATCACTCACGCCTTTGTTTGATCTCGATCATTTCTGAACATCTAGCTTTGGACCTTCGCAATTAAGTGGATGCTATGGAGGCTAGAGTTTGTGAAACTGGCGATTTAGTTCAAGTATACTGTTAGTATCAGTGTGGGTGGGTATGGTTACATTACTCACTGGTAGTAACTAGTGATCAGTCACCGCCAGCAAGCAAGTTGAGGTGATCAGTGTCTGTTTTCATATAGACGAGAGTGAGAAACTGATAGTTTTGCCCAATTTGTCCAGTATTTAGCACCATGGTGAATGCCCAGTGTAATCCATGATATCGAATGTGTCATTTCAGAGTGATGTATCCGCAAATTTCACCAAATGGAATCACCTATATTTTTAGAACTTCACAACAAGCCTTTCTTCACATTAACTTCCTTTAGTGGGTTCATTCTACTGAAATCGTGTGAAGTCCTGTGGCATTTCTCCAGTCTTGTTACTTATGCACTATTTGTAAAAATCTCGTGGCATCATTTTACCCCAGGGTGGCTCCGCCATTGACATGTGGTAGGAACATACGAGATTAACATGATTGACTTCACTAACAATAGGTTTTGGGTCAGACTGTGTTGATTTCTTCCATTATAAAATTGTTAGTTTTTCAAGTGATATTTCAGGGAGTTAGATTGCTATCGAGTAAGCTTGTCAACCAATGCACTCGTAAATATCTTCTGTGGTTGGGTCCTTGTAGAATTTTTCTTGCACGGAACTCTGTGGGGGTCAGTAGCGCATGGCAATTGGTTGCTTTTCGCCTCTACTATGGTTTGCTTATTTTTCGGCTGTGTTCCAGGAAATGGGGATACTGGAGATTAAACATGGATTGCTACAAGTTGCAGAGACGTTGGATTTTCTCCATAACAATGCCCATCTTGCACATCGAGCTATATCACCTGAGGTTGCAACGTAGCAGATTTCTGCATGGTTTTATTTCCTGTAATTTTATATATTTTTTTGTGCACTCATTAGTTTCCCCCGTCATTAAACTAGCTTTATTGTTTATTTGCACCATACTGTCTAGGCTGGCTGGCCATTATATCCTTCTGCTTTATACTTGCACTTAGTTACTCAACAAAATCAATTCAAACCTTCTCTAATGCTTAATACATATTATTGTCTTTATACTGATTATTTGGTAAATTTTCTGTTCTGACATCATGATTGGTAGCACAGAGTTTAATAGTACCTGCGAATCATCCATCCCGTAGAAGGCTTAATTTTTTTTCCATTTCACTACAACTGTCCCTGGCATCAGGAGTCTCCTTTCAAAATAAATGTCTATTGAGGAAATAAAAATAGTATCTTAATGCAGTACTTCACTTCCAAACCTCATTAATGCTTTAGAATAGGCTAAGTGAGGACAGTTATAAGAAATAATGGGAGCAGTTTTTAGTCTATTCTAATGCCCTTGCATGATTTTGATGTTGCTGCTTATAAGCGTGCGCATGTTTTCACTTCTATGCTGTAATAACTTGGTCTCTTTTGCAGACAGTCTTTATAACTTCAAGTGGATCTTGGAAGCTTGGAGGTTTTGGTTTTGCTCTTTCTGTTGACCAAGCCACAGGTGGTTTGGCATCATCGCAGCAATTCCATTATTCGGTTAGTACTTATGACATTGTACTTCGTAAGTAATGTAGGTGATTTGTTTTACCATTTTCGCTATATTAACTAGTTGGCATCTTCTTTCTTTGAGTCATAACAGAGTACTTCTATAGAATTGCTTAGTATTCTCTTAAGTCCTGCCTATGTAGATTGCACTGGAGCACAGCACTAAATTGGACAGAAAATCTCTATTTATCTCCCATAGAATTTTTCCTAGTCATGAATATATATTTTCCACCAAATATGTGCTACAACTTCTGCAGTGTTGCTTAAGGTATTTGCAGATAACATGGATTTGCTTAGCTCTATAACTGCGTATATGCTGCGGTGGACAGAAATTGTCATTTTATTTGTTCAGAATGGTTTTGTGAACAGCTAAACATCCTATGCAACTAAGCATATTCTTTGCACACTTGCTATTTTTTGCTGATACTGTCGCTGTGATTAGCAAAGTATAAATAAGAATCATAACCTTTTTATATGCTTGATTGCTCTTTAGGACTATGATGTCGAAGACACAGCTTTACCTCTTCAACCATCTCTGAACTATACTGCACCAGAATTGGTTCGCAGTGGTGATTCTAAAGTAGGCTCTACCTGTGACATATTCAGTTTTGGATGCCTGGCTTACCACTTAGTTGCTCATAGACCACTTCTGGATTGCCATAACAATGTGAAAATGGTATGTCTTTAATCTGGCACATGCTTTGTCAAAATAGAATGTATTTAATTTGGCTCTACCTTTGACTTATGCTACGGTTGCATGTGCAGAAAATATACTGACATGTCCCCTGTTATTGCAGTATATGAATTCATTGACATATTTAACAAGTGAAGCCTTTTCTAATATTCCTACTGATCTGGTGGCTGATTTGCGAAATATGCTATCAGTTGATGCAGCATCACGCCCTAGTGCGATGGCCTTCACAGGTAAAGTAGCGGTTGTGTTTTCCTTATTTGGTGCATAAGTGCTTGTAGAATGGAGTTTCTGGATGTTGTCACTAATGGTGTTAACTGCTGACAGCACTAACAGTAGGTTGAAATGCTTTTGATACATTACCCTTTTCCTTCTTACAGGCTCTTCTTTCTTCCGGCATGATACAAGGTTGCGAGCTCTTCGTTTCCTTGACCATTTGCTTGTATGTATTTATGACTCCTTTCATTTCTCCTAGATAAGTTTAAACCTTTTGAGTTTCACTGCTATGTGTATCAAGCTTTCTTCTTTGCAACCTGAGAATCACAACTGACCAATTTAAGCTTCAGTTACTTGCTAGACTGTTATCTGCAGATGGTTCTGATGTTAATAAAATATCCTTTTCAGGAGAGAGATAATATGCAGAAGACAGAATTTCTGAAAGCATTATCGGATATGTGGAAAGACTTTGATTCCCGAGTTCTTCGATATAAAGTATGTGCAATCCATTCTCTTTACTTTGTTACAGTCAAAATTGTTCAGAGGAGCTGTAATTACGTATGTCCAATAAAAATCTTTACTTGCTCTTTCGTGCCTTCCTCAGATGCATGATAAAACTTTATTGCTTAAACGGCCATAAACTGCTCAAACTCTAAAGTTTCTATTTCAATCAAGTATCCAGTGCTCAACTTTCCTTGTGGCCTGAAGCTCCGTTCAAAAGAAAGAGCTAATTTTGAGGGCGTACTTGTTTTCTGGAAAATGTTGAGGCTGCCAACAACTAAAGTTTGTAATATGATAAACAAAGAAAAAAATCTCCACACCTCAAATTCCTGGCTCATTTCTATATTACAGAACTGAATCGGTTCATTCATTGATCCATCTGAATTCTAATTTTCTGGTCCCCTATTTCAATAAATTTGTTAATGATGTGTGTGATTAACTTTAATTTGCACATGGTGTTCATCTGAATCTCACTTATTCAATTAAATATACATGCATTGTAATGCTCAGTTGACACATTTTCTTTTTGATAGCTGACTCATTTTCCGACCAGGTTCTTCCACCTCTTTGTGCCGAGCTACGCAACATGGTCATGCAGCAAATGATTTTGCCCATGGTTCTGACAATAGCAGAATCACAGGTACTTCTCCTAATACATAGTACCATCTTTTATTTATGGATTATTGGCTAACAGCAAGGTGTCATGGTTAATTAATTCTAACAACTGGCACGTAGCTCAACCTGGTATCTGCTTATCTGGCTAGTTTCTTATATCTATGTACATGTCTTGTAACCTCTCTTTCTGTGGTTTAGCTCATTCTTGATTCAACGCATGCTAACCTACCAGAATTGGATTATCCCGTATGACACCTCAATTTAAAATAGTTCTTACTCCCTCCGTCCCATAATATAAGAACGTTTTTGACACTGGTGTAGTGTAAAAAATGCTCTTCTTATATTATGAGACGGAGGGAGTAGTTATTGAAAGCAATGTAATTTGAAGCTATGCCATGCTGCATTTTTTTTAGTAATACCAACTTCTGAAGATCATTTTTTAATGCCCTCTTTCTGTTCTGCAGGATAAAGATGACTTTGAGCTGTCAACATTGCCTGCTCTTGTTCCAGTATTTACTTCAGCATCAGGTGAAACTCTTCTTTTGCTTGTGAAGCGTGCCGATCTCATTATTAGCAAGGTAATTATGTATATTTATGAAGTAAACTAATTCTGATTCTTGTTTTAGCCCTGTTAGGTTTCGCTATGGTTGAATGCAATGTTGATCTTGATCCCTGAAGGATCTTTACAAACTAAAGTTTAGTGGAATCTGCCATTTGTGTTTGGGACCCCTGCCGTTATTAACTTATAGTTGCTGTATTACCCCTTGCAGGCCACAAACGAACATTTGATATCACATATCCTTCCTATGCTGGTACGGGCTTATGATGATACTGATCCCCGTCTGCAGGAAGAAGTTTTGCGACGAACAGTAACACTGTCTCGACAACTTGACATGAAGGTTAACCTTGTTTTTTTATTTGCTAAATTGATGAACAGCCATTGAGTTTTAATTGCTCTTTCTTTTGTTCACCATCAAGGAATTATTTTTTCTAACCGATTGCTTGGATTATGTCTCAGATGATGGATGAGCTTACCAAGTTATTATATGAATAATAATCCACATTATGTGTGTATTCATTGTTTTTGTGAATAATGCATCTACATTATGTATTCATGTATGGATTTCTTCTTGCAGCTACTGAAACAGTCTGTGCTGCCACGCGTGCATGGATTAGCTTTGAAAACTACAGTTGCTGCGGTATGCACAGTATATGATTTGATTCCAGTAATTTATTTATTAACATTAATCTGGTCAATATGCTTGTGCAACAAACGACCATAATAATAAAGCTCTTGATGAATGGCCAGGCTATATAAAATATTTGAGACTAAATTGCCGTCTTCATTCCTGTTTTAGCAGACACATTTGCACATGAAAAGGAAAATATAAAGATAAGGGCCATGACATAATGAAACATATGATTTTTCTTGTGTACAGTGTACTTATGCCCTTTGTCATGCAGCTCATTATCTGTCTTCTGCTCTGTTTATAGACATTTTACCGTCATTTATTACAATATTAACAATGCTGGTTTTCTGCCCAAATTCGTAACAATGCTTGTGAATAGTCCTTTCTAAGTTGCTCTGGACATTACTGATTGCTGAATTAAGGTTTACCTAGCAATATATAGTGATGCAGAGTTTATATTTAGTGGTGTAGGATTGCGGGGTACCGCATCTGTTGGGCCTTAGTTTACTTCACATGATTGTTCTATCACGGCACTGTTGGGTATTGCTGAATTAAGACATACTCAATTTTTCCAAATATCTGCTGGTTGCTACTGCCTTTGAACATGTGCTTTCTTATGATCGTAAGTGCCCTGCAAATGTAGGTGCGAGTAAATGCTTTGCGCTGTTTAGGAGATCTTGTTCCATCGTTGGATAAAACAGGTATAGTAGAGATCTTGCAGACTCTTCGGCGTTGCACAGCTGTTGACCATTCTGCCCCAACCCTTATGTGCACCCTTGGAGTTGCTAATGCGATTTATAAACAGGTTACCCTTGATATGTTTGTTCACTAACGCTGAACTTCCAGCACTCCTTGCCAATTTATTTACCTTCTACCAGTACCCCTATGTAACTAAATTCTCATTAATCCAGTGTGGTGTTGAGTTTGCTGCGGAACATGTGGTTCCTCTAGTCTTCCCATTGCTCACGGCACAACAACTGAATGTACAGCAATTTGCGAAGTATATCCTATTTGTCAAGGATATCACAAGGTACCAGTTACTATATTCAATCAATCAGTTGTACTCTCCATGGAGCAATTAATTTATCAACTAAACTACTGTGTGCTTCTACAGCAAGATTGAAGAGAAGCGTGGCGTGACAGTTACGGATAATGGGCATACAGAGGTAAAAGTATCGCCTTCAATCTCAAATGGGATTCATTCTAAGCCAACTTCAGGAGGCCTGGGACAGACTGGACAAATGCCAGCTGCAAAGAGCACTTCTTGGGATGAAGACTGGGGCCCTACTAAGAAAACCAGTGCCCCGCCACTCTCTTTTGATTCTAGTGCTCAAACAAAGCAACCCTCAAAAGACCCTTTTGATTTCAGTACCCAAACAAACCAACCCTCAACACTTCTCTTCGATCTTAGTACTCAAACGAAGCAGCCATCGACAGTTACTCAGGTTGCAGCGTCTACAATCCCGTCTGCACAACCACTTCCATCTCTGCAATCTCTTGCACCTAGTTCAGGGCATCAAACTTCCGGTTCATGTGTTCCTGTTGACATTGAGTGGCCTCCTAGAATGAGCACATCATCTGACTTTAATGCACCATTCTCAGCTAACAAGGATAGTAAATCTGGAGGGCTGTCTAATGATGGGGTTGATGATGTTGATCCTTTTGCCGACTGGCCCCCCAAACCAAGCAGCGCAGCCAGCATTTCAGCAGTGGAGCGCCTGCCAAGCACAAATCAAAGTATTTCTGGGTTGAATACAGGGAACATGGGGTTTGGTGGTAGCAGTACTTCGCTTGGACAACTGAAAACAAACCAGGTGAGCTGGTCAGCGAAACCAAACAATACAAATATAATGGGCATGAGTTCAACTGCCAGCTATTTGAACCAAGGCAACTCATCTCTGGGATATGGAAATCCAATTGGAGGACCGAGCTCAGGTCTCCCCAATGCAGCTAGTTCCATTGGAGGCCAGAGCATCAGGCAACCAAAATCTGATTTTGGTTCACTATCACAGTTATCCAGTGGCGCACAGGGCCCACCCAGGCTTGCCCCTCCTCCATCTGCTGCTGTTGGAAGAGGGCGTGGTAGAAATCAAGGGCAGTCAGCCCTCTCCCGAGCATCACGGACTCCCAATTCCAATGTTTCATCAGAGCAGCCACCTTTTCTTGATTTACTGTAGCAAATACAGGAGTGTCCATGTTCTTCGTTCTGCAAACGGCACTGGATAGCTCACATCGTTCAAGCCTTGTATATGATGAGCATTACACTTTCCTGAAACATGGTTGCAGGCGATAGTGCATTTTCTTGTCAGTGGAAACTGGGTTGCCTTTGTTGTTAGCCCCAAGGAAGCTGCTTCAGGAAAGAGCCTTCCTGAGGTTAGAGAATGTATTCTTGCTTAGGGTTTTCTCGATTTCAGCATCATTGGGGTGGTGAGGCAGCATTAATTTTATTTGTGTATATCTTTGTCCAGGCTCTGCTGTAATGTCTAGAGTTCACAAATGGTTGTGGTGATGTGAAATTTTGAATGTTGAGAATGTATCACCAAAATCTGATGGGCCTCGTGAAAGTGGAAACCCTACATGATGTATTCATTTAAGCCGGGAAGGGCCCATGTCGTGTAATTGCCAAATTTGGGCCCATCTGTACCTCTGCCTGAAAAATGTGGGTGGAAACACTTGTTAAATGCTCCACTAGTTTCTTGTATTGTGATTATTACTGTCGAAGTGAATATGCTTATTTTTGCACATTGCCATCAAAGTGAACATGCTTATTTTGCATTTCAGTTCCCAACTAATTATCCTTTGTTTAGAAATGTATCCCTGCCATGCCCAACCAAAAATGTTAGAGCATCTACAGCTGGACCGGGCAAATCTGGTCCCCTATACATTTGCAAACGTGTCCATGAACCGTGACTGAAGAAAAAAAAATGAAAATTGATTTTCAGGAAAATTTTGGGTCATACCTCAAAAGTCTGCTTCCACAACAATGTCCCTCAAAGCAAATCCCTAAATCCGTACTAATGCCATGCAATGTTAAACTTAAGCACGTAGTTCAACGCACATATATCATAGGAAGTTCATATATTTCATCGGACTACCAAAATTAAACATGTTCTACTAGTTACGAATGATACGACAATGGATGAACTTCACCCATGGCCGCCCTTGCCTTTGCTCTTGCCGTCTTCGTTGCAGAAGTAGCTGTCAAAGACACAATACGTATCGAGTCGGATCTGCTCTTGCTTGAGCTGTCCGATCTGTCACGGCCTCCTACTCTTTGGGGGCAGTTCGAAGAGGGAACAGACCACCCGATTTTGCTCCTTTGCAAGGGCACGCGCGATCCGGGCTTGCTGTTTTGCGGCGATGCGGGCACGAAGGGCTTCCTCGTGCCTGCCTGAGGTAGCATGCAACTTCGCCTTCGCGGCTTGCCACGCCCTCGTCCTCGCACGGTGGGCATGCTGGTGCTCCACAGGTGTTGGGCCGTGCCGCCTACTGGTGTTGACCTCGGACTCGGAGTCCTCCGCCGCGGGGGTGAGGCGCCATCACATGGGTTGCGTTACCAACATGGGGATGTCGGTCCAGCGCCATGTACCTCTAGCCAATGGTTAGCACGCCCGGCTTTGCCGCGGTAACGTGCCTCGAGCCATAGATGCCGCTGGATCCAAGTGTCATTTGCATAGGAAACCCGCCGAAGCGACTCCAACTGCGGAGCTGGGATTTACTCCCAGGACAAGCGGAGAGCTAGCCGGACGACCAACTCCTCATCCCCGCATGGAATGAGGTCCTAGTCGATGGATCCGGAGATCTTTGACTCGGATCCACTGCGCACCATGTCGGAAAGGAGGTTGGGAGCTGATTGTGAAAATGAAGCGAATTGTTTAGGGTTTGGTCTAGGATGTAGATAGGGATGCATATTGGTAGGGTCGGGGTGGATCAGCATGGGCCGGATCTAACGTGTCGGACGCGCCCGATCGTCCTTATATCTGCCCCGCATATGACCTGGGCATGAGGGATATCGGTCAGCCTGGACGTTTGCGTTAAATTTGCCAGGTCCGATTGAGTGACAATTTACTTCAGTGACCGAGAGGCCGCCCGGACTTCGGGAGGACATAGGACCTCGGGTTGTAGATGCTCTTGCAACCCTAACTAGCTATTGTTGCCCTTAAGAAGAGCGCCTTGTATTTGTATTTTGTGCACCCTTTTGCGGCACAGTAAAATATTGGCTGTCTTGGTTGGCATGGCAGGAATATCTCGGTTCCATTTCTGCCCGCCACTTGGAAGAGCACCATGCAAGTTCAGACGATTGTCTATTGAGAAGCAAGTACCATCCGCTCCCGTCACGGGACGGGAGAGCTCAAGTTCTCCATGTTGCAGTGGTCAGCTGCATGCACGTACGATGCATTCATGGGCGGCGACCTGTGAGACAAGGAAGACTCTGCACAGTACGCACACGACGCACAAAAACGGGAGGCTACAAAGGGGATGGATGCATCAACAGGGGCATTCGATTCCTGGGTGCACATGCACCCAAATCTATATTTATATCTACTAGAGGATACCTCGCTCGTAGCGGCCAGAACTGGTTGCAATATATTTTAATGAGATTTTATTGTGTAGACCATAAATATTTAGATTAATAATATCATGTGATTATTCTACATTGTAATTTTTTTCCATACATGATTATGCATTGAGGTAGACATTTTTACATGCAAGCATGCTTACATTGCTAGTTGGGTGGAGCATGCAATTAAGAAAGATTGAAAAAATAATTGATGAGGCGGCATGTGTGGTGATGTGGCATATATGCATGTTGAGATAAATATGATAGTGCGGATCAACATATGTATATATAGGATAGCTACTCTCTCTCTCGAGTGAATTGCAAAAAACATCGACATTGAAGGCTAGGGTTGCAGAAATCACAAGTCTCTAGTTTTATGCCCAAAAACACTAATTCTAGGGCTAATTTTTTTGCAAAAACCACAAGTCGCTCGGTTCGCTCGTTTTAAGTGGATTATGACAGGTGGGACCCGCATTTGTCGACGTGGCATAACTGTTCATCCGTTTGACTCGTTAGACGTCGTGAGACGCCGTGCGTGGGCCGGCTCGAGCCGGAACCCTTTTGACCGGTCCCTCCCCTCCCCGCTAGCTCTTCTCCATCTCTTTCCCTCCCCCACACCCTCTCCTCTCAGACATGGTGACGGCGAGTGGCGGCGGCGACTGCGGTGGGCCTGCCGGTGGCGGAGACGACAGGCCACCGGAGGCGGATCTCTGCGGCAGCTCAAACCCCGGCGCCCCTTCGGACAACAGCCCCAACCCCAGCCCCCAGCACTCGCTGGAGTCCGCGGCGGCTAGATCTTGGGCCAGGGTCGTGAAGGCGGATCCGACGGAAAGCCACCGGTGGGGCTCGTCATTCGGCGGCGTCTAGTAAGTTAACCTCATTTGTACATATTCTAGGGTTAGGTTTAGGATTCGGTGGCGTCTAGTAAGTTAACCTCATTTGTACAGATTCTAGGGTTAGGGTTAGGATTCGGCGGCTGGATCTTGGGCTGTATGTATGTGTGGTTATTTTGATTTGCAGTGTTAAACCTAGCTTGGGTACTGAAACACTCAATTTGATTTTGGGGGAGGGGGCAGGGGAATAGCCCACTGTCAAACTCATATATGTGTCATATTAATTTTATTTAGTTGATATGTAGCAATGTGAACTGTTAATTAGAGCAGTGGCAATACAGAACACATTAGAGTAGCTTATTTGTTAATATGCAGTGTTAATTATAGTACATTAGAGTATGTACATATTTAGTTATGCATTGTTAATTAGAGCAGTGCCAATAAAGGGCAAATTAGAGCACCTCATTTTGTAGTTATGCATTGTTAATTAGAGCAGTGCGAATAAAGGGCAAATTAGAGTAGCTTCATTTGTAGTTATGCATTGTTAATTAGAACAGTGCCAATAAGAGCAAAGTAAAGTATTTTTTGTTAATATGCAGTGTTAATTATAGCATATTACTGTGAACTTTTTTATAGTAATTATGCAATGTTAATTAGAATTGTTGTTTTATCTTGTTGTCTAGTTTGGACGATGCTGTTTGGGAAGTTAGAATGCACTTCCATGAAAGAGACAACTTGGAGAGATCCATCTGCATTTCAGACATCACATATCACAATTTGGTAGCATTAACAGAGACAGAGGGATATGGGCTGAATGACTACATTTACTTTGTGAGGGAGCCTGGTGTGGGTATTGAAGGATTGGTAGAAATTTTTGATGATGACAAGGTGGATGAAATGCTTGACCATATTGCTAATAAGGATCAGACTGTAGTGAATTTGACAGTGATTAGGGCCACTGATCCAAGACCTGCAGATTTGAATGCATGCTATTTGTATGAGGAGCAGGTTCCTTTGAGTCAATTAGGGGAGAAAAACCTGTCTATGAAGTCAATCCTTCTGGAGTTCTATTCAGATCACCTGAGAAATCAAATAAACAGAGGCAGTCAGAGCCACTTCAGTTCTTTTCCACACAGCAGAGCACAAACATAGATATTGCTATGGAGCAAGATGAGCAGGAGACACTAATGGAGCTAAAGAGGAGAACCAAGATTGAGAACTTTAGGAAACATAAGGAGGCATCTGAGCATGTTCAAATGGTTAAGCAAAAACTACCAGTTCTTCTAACTGAAGATGACTCTGATCTGGATGCAGATGAGGACTTTGTTAACATGCTTAATGATTTGAGGAGGCAGAGAGAGGACCCACTCCTTCATTTTGAAGGAGACATTGATGTGGATGAAGTGTATGGGGAAGATGAGGAAGAGGAGCAAGTGGAGCAGATGGAGCATGAGGAGGAGGAGCGGGTAGAGCAAGTGGAGGAGGATGAGCAGATGGAGCAACAACAGGAGCCAGCAAAGAAGAAGGAAAAAAGAAAAGGGCCAACCAAGAGGTCACATTCAAGCTTGGAGCAAAGATTTGAGGATGTGTGGGTACCATCATCAGATGAGGAGTATGTAGGTGATTTGAAGCAGGAATATGATGATGGAGCTGAGAATGCACCTTTTATTCTGCCCAATGGAAGGAAGAGCAGAGCATATAAAGAAAAACCAAGGAAGTGTTATAGTGAAGAAAGATAGAACCCAGAGGAGCAGTTTTGTAGAAATCTTTATTTCCTTAATGTGTACCAATTTAGGAGAGCACTTCAGACATTTCACATAAGTCAGAATAGGAACTATGACTTCCACAGAAACTGCAATGACAACATCATAGTTGTGTGCACTAATGTGAAATGTCCTTTCTACATTGCAGCTTCTGTTGTTGCAAATGAAACTACTTTTTGCATCAGAAAGGCTAATCTTCTGCACACATGCCCAGTAGTAGCAGAGAATACAAAGGTCACAGGAAAATGGGTGGCACACCAGTGTGAGGATATGCTGAGAATTGATATTGCCACACCAATCACCACAATAATGCAGAATTTGAAGAAGAAATATGGAGTAGAGATCTCAACCCATATGGCCTATAGGGCTAGGAAACAAGCATTGAAGGTTGTCCAAGGAGACCAGAGAGGTCAATACACTAGGATTAGAGATTATTTGCAGGCTGTTTTGGACACAAACCCAGGAAGTAGATGTGTTGTGACCACTAAGCATTTGCCACAGCACCGAAGCAAGAACCCAAGGTTCCATGGCCTGTTCTACTGTCTTAATGCTTGCAAAGAAGGGTTTTTAAATGGATATAGGCCATTCATAGGTACATTGTGTTGTAACTTGTGTAGTGTTTTTGTTATTTGGCCACATTAAATACACTGTCTTCTCACATTTGTCACTTTGCAGGGGTAGATGGTTGTTTTATCAAGCTGTCAACAGGTCAGCAGATCCTTGCTACAACAGCAAGGGATGGAAACAACAACATATACCCTATAGCATTTGGAGTTGTTGACAAAGAGGACACGGACAACTGGACCTGGTTCTTAACACAACTGAAAGATGCACTTGGTGGAGAAAGTGGAAAGTTTGGGTATTATACTATCATTTCTGATAGGCAGAAGGTAAACTTCTCTCCTCATATTTCTATTGTACTATTAATTTTTCATATGCACATTGCTTTGTGAACAATTCAAATGGACCAATATTTAGCTCTAGTTCATATTGTGTCAGCAGAGCCTTTTAAATGCAATAAACCATGTTTTCCCCAATTGTCCACAAGATTCTGCCTTAGACACATTTATCAGAATTTCCAAACTGCTGGTTTTAGAGGTGATGAATTAAAGAAACACATGGATGCGGCTAGTTACTCTTATAATAAGAATGAACACCTAGCTGCAATGAATGATTTGAAAAGAGAGTGTAAGGCAGCTTGGGCATGGCTTAATAAAGTACCGGTTCATACATGGGTTAGACATGCAATGGATTTTACCTGCAAGACTGACCTAGTTGCGAACAACATCGGTGAGGTGTTTAACAAAATGATCCTAGATGTTAGAGGGAAGCCAATAAAGACCATGCTGGAAGGAATTAGGACTAAATTGATGGTCAAATTTAACACCAATAGAACTAAGACAAAGACAACAAATTGGGAGATTTTCCCAACATATGCAGAGATGTTAGAGGAGGCAAAGTACAACTCAAGATGGTGCCAATCTTTGATGGCTGGTCCTAACATTTACCAAGTTAGTAGTGGAGATAACACCTACTCAGTGAACTTGCTGCACAGAACATGTGGATGTAGGAAGTGGGATATGACTGCTACGCCTTGCAACCATGCAGTCTCTGCAATTGTGAAAGCTAAGTTGCAACCTGAAGACTTTGTTGATGATTTCTTCAAGAAGGAAATGTACCAAAAAGCATATGGCCATATCATATTTCCTGTCCCTGGTCCAAATCTGTGGCCAAGGATAAGAACTCAGGACATAGAGCCTCCAGTTTTCAGAGACAAAGTTGGGAAGCAACAAACAAAGAGGAGAAAAAACCAATTTGAGAAGCCAGCACCAAGAGATACATCTAGGATGGCATCCATTACTTGTAGCAACTGCAAACTTGTAGGGCACAGATACACTGTGTGCTCCAAGCCCTTGATACCAGCTCTTGCTATGAGACAAAACCAGCATCAGGTTAGCTAAGCATATTTGTTTCTGTTTTTGTAGCTATGTCTCAATTGTAATTCATAGTTCATGATTGTTTTTGTTTTTTAAATGCAGCCAAACAGGTCACATGCTTCTGCTTCATCTACAGCTGCTGCACCAACAAGGAAGAGGCCATCTCCATGCACAACAGATGTTGGGACTGCTCCTCCCAGGAAGAAAGCTGCACCTGCTGCAACTACACCTAGTGCTCCTCCCAGGAAGAAAGCTGCACCTGCTGCTAGTGCACCTACTGCTCCTCCCAGGAGGTCTCCCAGGAAGAATGCTACCCCAGCACCTACTACTCCTCCAAGGAGGTCTCCTAGGAAGAAAACTACCCCAGCTGGTGCATCTTCTACATCTGCTGCAGGCCATAGGGGAACATTTCATGCTCCAAGACAGACTGGAAGGAAGAGGACAGTTTCCTACAAGATGAAAGGGTACCTTTATGCTTCTGGTAACTAGATGTTGCCTTTGATGGCTGCTTGAATTTGATGCCCATGTTGGTTGTTGAATTTGATGCCTTTGTTGGCTGTTAAACTAGATGCCTTTGTTGGCTACTCAAGTAGATGCCTTTGTTGGCTGTTGAACTAGATGCCTTTGTTGGCAGGTTTGAACCAGATGTTGAACTAGATGCCTTTGTTGGCTGCTTTGAACCATATGTTGAACTTGTTGCCTTTTGATGGTTGTTGAACTTCATGCTGGATGTTGATGGTAGTTGCACCTAAATGAGTAATAGTTGCTGCCTTTTGATGGTTGTTGAACTTGAATGCATGATGTTGATGCTTGTTGAACTTGATGGTTGATGGTTGTTGAAATTGATTCTAGGGTGCCTCGACGTCAAAAAAACCACCAAAATGATTCTAGGGTGCCTCGACATCGAAAAAACCACCTAAATGAGTCTAGGGTGCCACGACGTCGAAAGAACCACCTAAATGATTCTAGGGTGCCTCGACGTCGAAAAAACCACCTAAATGAGTCTAGGGTGCCTCGACATC